>NC_134696.1:10519171-10526671 GCF_050947455.1 Rhinoderma darwinii | reverse complement strand
CCCCAGGGGCCCACATATACTATGAACCAGCTATGATATTAAGCAGCCCTTCCCCCCAGTTGGCGTGGCCATCGGATCCTTATATTTCTTTATTCAGCCCCCCCCCGCTCCTTGATTATATTTGTGTTACCCCGGCCGTTTCTCTTCGCAGGTGCAGAACAATCGCAGCAGCCGCTGAAGGAAAACTCTGCCCTTTAGCCGGAATTATAACATTGCCTCCAATTATGTAAACAGAATATAATGTAATTTCACCCATGGGCAGCGCTGAATAGAAGGCATTCTCCCGGTGCAGTAATGTATGGCGCCAGAGCTATCAGGGCTGAATACTCCAGCTTCATACAGTTGTCTTTGGAAAATATCTAATGTTCACAAGACACTGAGGCACGGAACATTTCACAGCTGAGGAACCAAGATAAAGGGTCTACATCTGTATTCTTGTTCCATTTCCAAAGAGATTCAGCCAAGTAAATGTCTTTTCTTCTTGCTCCTGCTCCTTCTTTCCCCCGGACTACTCATACATTATTCTCCTCATTCCATGGATGTTGACAACAGCCTCGAAGAGATTACCTGCTGTGTCCCCTGGTCCGTTACGTCTCATTTGTACCCATGAACAATGTCCTCCAACTCAGGTCTGTGAGATCTACTATCAGGTGGTGCCATGGACCAACATAACATCAGATCAGGTTCATTCAGTTAGAAGATCGCCCAACCAAGCGTGGTTCCAACTTCCAGAGATTTAATCAGAGAACTTGTGTCATACAATAAAATGTCTGCCTAAAATATCTTATGTCTTACTTTGGTTTTTGTACAGTTATATCCAAGGCTGAGAGCTACTATACATTGATTTGTATTGAAACCTAAGTAAGAGGAGAAGTTAGCTACTTCCTGCCTCATGGAGGACACCGTTAATCTTCACTTCTTGATTTCTCAACTTGTTTGAACTAGAAAAAGAGAACAATAGCCTTGAACTTTGTTAGTTATACATGGGGGGGGGGGGGGGCTATGATCCATCTGACATATCTATGATGGAAGGACAAACATTAGGTCCTAGATCATGTTTTTCATTCAAAAAGCAGAGATTCCAGCAATAATATATTTACAGGGTGAGTGGAATGGGATTTTTATCTCACTGTGACTGACTGACAGGGAGATATGAGAACAAGAAGATCCCTTTGGATGACCAAGTGACAGAAAAATAAGCCCCATGGGTGTAAATATGGCTGACAATGGCAGACGTCAGGCAGCTACTTCCTTTCCCCAAAACTGAAGGCAGGAATAGTAAGAACTATCACAATATCTATGGTTCATGATTGCCTAAAATACTGCAAACACTATTTTAAATGGGGGTGATTTGTAGCCTATGTACCTGTGGTTTAGCCTGTGCCCTAGAAATCTAATGGCCACAGAGGTCAATGACCTCCAAAATGTCCGTTTAACCAGTGCATGTCCCTTTATGAGAAGATGAAGTTTCGTAGCTACATAAGTTCTTGAAACATTCTGTCTTATAGTCCTGACCAAATGCAATTGACACCAATAGTATTTGGTTACTCTGTGCAGAATGTACTTTATTAAGACAACACTAGGGGGAGCGTAATACACATGGACTTATGCAGCTCCGTTTGAACTCCATAATAAATGTGTATGCAGTAAGCTCTCAAACTCCCTCTAGTGGTGACTACCAGTATCCAGGATTTTATTATTTAACTCTATGGCTGAGTCGAGGGAAGCAGAGGTTTTGGAGCTCTGTATCAGAACACTGGAGCTCCAAACCTTCTAAAGATATATTATAAAATTAATCAGCACAGAATATTCTACCTAAAAATGAAATGATGTGAAAAGGTGGACATTGACTCCTTTTTAATGTTGAATATATTGGTGACCATCAATTCTTTAGTGTAAGGACCATTCCAAACCACCTGCTGTATCTTTGCATCTTAAACCCCTACCCCTCTGTTACCTGCAGTCACACTTGAAGTCTACGGCTTTCAGTGGGGTTAGTAAGAGCTAACAGGAGAATTCCTTGAAGAAAGTTCTGCCATTGCTCCTCTTATTTACTTGACTTGTGTAAGATCCACAGCTGTCACCAGAAATGATTATCCATGTGTCCATAAAACAATCAAAGTGCTGCTCCTTGTGCCGAGTGAAGAGCGTGATCCGAGCCCGGAGTCTCACATCTGCTTTATATGCATGTTTGGCTTTTCCTTCGCTTTATCAGATCAATCAAAATGGAAACATCAATGATTCATTCATCGTCGTCTCTTTTCACTTTCAAAGAGAAATTAAAACATCTAAATAAACAGAACTTTGTGACATGTTGGAAAGGGGGCGACCAGACGTAGTAGTACCCCAGCGGGGGAGGGGGTAGAATGGTGAGTGATATCTGGAAGGGCTTAAAGGAAGGATTTAATTACCAGATGAGAACTGGGACTGAACATTATTATCAGGAGAGATTCTGGCTGTAATTAATTTGGGGAGATGACTGAGCGCTGCAATTCATTGGCTGAGATTTTCTTATTTGTCGAAGTCAAACAAAATCCACTTGTAATTCTGCGCCTCTCTTACCTGACTCTGACCTGGATTTCTGAATGTTGTAGATGTCATTTTTGCAATTTCCATAACTAACGTACAGGGGGTGTCACGATCCTGGGGTACGTGAACCCACTAGGCCGCTTTGCCGTAGCGGAGTGACAGCTGGCCAAACAACAGTCTATATAAAGTCTATGCAAAGTCTTAGGCCCCATGCACACGAACGTGCTTTTGCGGTCGTAATTCCCCCGAAAATCCACGCCAGAATTGCGGCCCCATTCATTCCTATGGGCCCATGCACACGACCGTGGTTTTCACAGTCCGTGCATGGCCCAGGATCCTGGACCGCAGAAAGAACGGACATGTCATATTACTCAGAGGAAATAATGGACGGCCTGTGATTTGCGGGCGGCTCGCGGGTGTCACTCCGAAACGAAAATCACGGCCGTGCACATGGCTATGGTCGTGTGCATGAGGCCTTAGCCCAAGTCCAGACAGGAGCAGAGGCTTTGGCATGGGTAGAGCTTGACGTGGCAGATGATACCAGATGTCGCAGAGGACACCAGACGTGGCAGATGAGACCAGACGTGGCAGATGAGACCAGACGTGACAGATGACAGACTCGACTCCAACTAAAGGCTTAGGAACGTTTGCAATACAAACATGGGTAGACAACAACGCTCAGGCAAGGAGTGGAAGGGCGGAGCCCTTTATATAGTTCAGAGTGATCTGGGGATTGATCCGGGAAGATTTCCCATTTTAAGGCCAGGACTTAGCGCGCGTGCGCACCTTAGGATTCACAGCAGAGCAGGACAGTCGCGTGTGCTAGCATCGCCTAGGAGAGAGACGCTGGCAGGAAGTCAGGGGTCTGCGGTCATGGCCGTCGAGAGGTGAGGAACAGCGGCTGTCCACGACCGCCACAGTGGGATCATTTGAAGCAATTGGGCCCTGGTGCTAAACTGCACGCGGGGCCACCACTTAACCATTGATGATGTTTTCTTCTTATACACTATGGTGCATATATGATAAAATGTCAGATGTCATGTATAGCCGCCCTGTTCTTTTACATGGGGGGCATCCAGGAGAAGTGTCCCAGTTGCAAATGTAACCTCTGCGACTTCTATGGCAGTGGTCTCCAACCTGTCGCTCTCCAGTGGTGGCAAAGGCCTTTTTGTACACGCTGGGGGTTGTAGTCCTGCAATAGTTGGGGAGCCGCAGCTTGAAGAACACTGCTTTATAGTTATACCTATGTTAATACCTGCTGGGTTCCTGAGGACAGAAATCTTTTGGTGTTTCAAAACTACAACTCCCAGCATGCCCTGATAGCCACAGCCAGGACCCTGCCAACTATTGGTACAAATGGACGGGGTTGTTCCACAAAACACAGGTATCCCCCTATCCATAGCGGATACATGAACACTAATTCAGTAGACATTAAGGACAGGGTGATCGTGACCAATAGACCTCTGAGACCTAAAGAATTCGACAAGAAAGCGCTAGATACCAGAGAATGGGGCATTACACTAGATGTCATAAGACTTTATCCACCGGCCCATCAGAAAGACGATCACATTGTGTCGAATTTGCGGCGCTAAAAAAGTTCTTGTTTCCGAATACGTTTTCAGATAAAATCTCTTATTTTCGTCCTGGACTCCTATTGGACGGACAGACGATTATTCAATAAATAACTACCCGGTCAGAAAAGTTATAGGAAACCCATTACAACATAAGTTTATAAGTAGCCGTTTCCCAGTCGGGCATTTAATGGGCCTTGCTGGTTGCAATGGAAAATAGTGTGACCGTTATTAATAGTGGAGGAACATATCAGAGATAAGGAGACGGGTGGAAGCCACATATTAAAGTTATGGTCCATGGAGCTGACATTTATATGGCGTTCTCCTCCCAGGTTGGGTATTGAATAAATAAGAAGTGTAAGCATTTACGAGCACTTTCCATGTGAGTGGGGGTGGGCAAAGTATGTGACCCCCATTACTTTATTAAATAAATCTTGATTTTCCCTTGTAAAACTTAACAACCTAGTTAAAATAATTTCTTGTCTCTGAATAATTCAGCCGTTACAGTAAGTGAGAAAGTGAAGGCGACGTCTGAGAGTTACAGATGAAGGGCACAGCAGGCGCTCCGCATCTGCAGCGCAGCAACAAAGGATGAAGCCGGGGAAGTGACGGCAGCGCTGACATTTGACGCTTTCGCCAGTTCTGGAGGGTCAAAGCGCGGCTCATTGGCAGATCGTCAGGTTGAGCTGAGGAACCGTAGCAGAATCATAATGAAGTCTAAATAACCAGACAGACTTCTCCTCCCCAGCATACACAAATGGGTCCATTAGGACGTTACTTTCTTAGGGAACCCGTGATGCTAGGACACTACTAAGGCATCGTTCACATCTGCGTCAGGGCTCCGTTCCGACTGAGCTTTCCGTCGGAGCAGAGCCCTGACTGACACAAACTTAAACCGTAGGTTTCCGTTTCCATCACCATTGATTTCAATGGTGACGGATCCGGTGCTAATGGTTTCCGTTTGTCTCAGTTGTGCACGGGTTCCGTCGTTTTGACCGGATGAATAGCGCAGTCGACTACGGTATTGATTCGGTCAAAATGACGGAAGCTCCGACGGAACATCAGAACGGGACCCAGACGCAGATGTGAACGAAGCCTAACCAGTACAACAATGCGGCTGGAGCGTATGATGTCCCTAACATTACAGGTATTGTCTGCTTTAAGACAACTCCTCTCAGGTAAAGACGATCTCTCCTGTCATGTCTATTCCCCATAAAATAACAATACCGGAACACCATTTTTTTTTAGAACTCTGCATTGTGCTGTTCCTCTGTTATTCCTCCTAGAAATGTATTAATAAATTGACAGCAGGGTGTTACCATTTTCTCTCTCTGTCAGCACTCATTGGACATTGTCTGTGTAGAGGCACACCCCCAACTGGTAACACCAAGTTGTCAATTTATTCAGAGATTTCTAGGAGGAATAACAGAGGCACAGCACAACATAGAGTGGTATAAGAGAGGTCCTCACTTTTTAGCCCCAGACACCATTCCCCTTGACATCATATAATCTGAACTATCAGTCCCACACTGTACTTACCCTGTGCACTTTCCACTACCCCAAGAGACTATGCACATTATGAACTTAGGAGGGAACATTCCCATGTAATTATAAGGGCCAGGCTGATATATTTTTCATAAATAGCTGCCAAATTAATGTAGTCCTGAATCCTGTGTCCTGGGTCCTGAGTACTGAATCTTGGGTTCTTAGTCCTAGGTCTTGAATCTTGAGTCCTGAGTTCTGAGTCCTGGGTCCTGAATCCTGGGTCCTCAATCCTGGGTCCTGAATCCTGGGTCCTGAGTCCTGAATCCTGAGTCCTGAGTCCTGGGTCCTGAATCCTGGGTCCTGAATCCTGGGTCCTGAGTCCTGAATCCTGAGTCCTGAGTCCTGGGTCCTGAATCCTGGGTCCTGAATCCTGGGTCCTGAGTCCTGGGTCCTGGTACTGAGTCATCATGGGCCTGGGTTTTTGGGGTTTGTCTATTATCCCATTGCATTATAATCTAAAACAGAATGGCCCCCATTTATCATGCAGTTCACGGCAGTTTTGAGCATAAACTGTTACAAAAAAGCTGCAAATCGTAACATACAAAACTTTGCGATAAAAGTCTCGACTGTGGAAAGTGAAAAAAAAAAAGGGGGGTCGTTTTATTCTAATTTATTACGTTGAAAGCCTGAAAACGGCAAAAAAAATAAATTGCAAATCTAAATGTGGTGATAGGAGGCGCGTGTTTATCGAAGTATATCCTTTACCAAGACTGGCGTAAGATAGTAAATGTGGCCCAATGTCGCCATGAGTTTATGTTTCTTTCAGCTGTCCCCTGTATTTCCCATGGCAGGACACCATGCCCAGATACCAACTCCCTGGTAGAAAACAATATAAGCAGCGGCAATTGGGCACCACAGGAGTCCAGACTGTAGTATAATTATGAAAAGTCCTCGTTACAGTCCGCTAAGAAGTAGAACCCAGCAATAAGCTATGGAAGTAACCAATGAAAAGGGTATTGAGTCATCAATACAACCCATTCTCTAAAAACTGCTGCCCGCCGATCAGCTGATCACCCCGGGTCCGGCTCCTGAAACCCCCGTCGATCATTTAATCCGGCCATACAATTTCAATACAGCGACCACTGCCGGAAAAATGTAATATATAGACTGACAAAGTCCACCAGAGCCGTGGAACCAAAGCTGGGGATCCCGTCCCGTCCTTTTCAGAGGAGATGTAACCATCTCTCAGCGTTGTGAAAAATGGCGCAAAATCCGCACCATTTTCTGCAGTAAAAAAAACACAGGGAATGGTGCGTTTTTGCCGCAGCGGAAGATCTGCTTCATTCAACGGAATTGCGGCACAAATTTTCTGCAGCAACTCCGTACCGTGTGGACAAGCCCTAGCAGGATGTATATACACACCCATCCCAATGACTACATGATATGTATACTGTATATATACCGAATCACTCATATCACACACACCAGTGCAACATATAGCTCTCATGACCAACGTGTTACACCGCCATCACCAGGCATTTATAGGAATATGGGATCTGCTTGAGGATAGAGCGCCCATCAGGGGCGTAACTAAAGGGGGAGCAGAGTTTGCGGTTGCAACTGGGCCCTGGAGTCTGAGGGGGTCTGAAAGGTCCCTCTGTTCCATATGTGGAGACCAGCACTATATATAATGTGTGCTAGTGGGGGCTCCGTTATAAATTTGAACTAAGTTTTTGATGCGTTTTATGCGCTGAAAACGCGTAAAAAAAAGCATGCTTTAAGTTTCCCATTGACATCAATGGGAAAACGTATTGTAGCACATATGACACGTGTTTTTTTTATGCTCGAGTGCTTGAAAAATAAAACAGGACAACTGTCCCGTACTGAAATCATGATTGCAGTACGGGACAGTTGT